>NC_056751.1:258640507-258665507 GCF_019279795.1 Protopterus annectens | reverse complement strand
CCCTCTCTGTCCAACCAGTGCTTTCATGTCCCTGCCCAAGTAGCTGACACAGATACTCTTTGAGGTTTGATTTATACACACACACACCTGAGAAAGGCTGGCACAGGTTTACTAGCTATGCCCACTTCTGTCAAGACTTATAAGGTAGTTACCATGGCCACCAGTCAACTCCTTATCAGCTACTTTAAGGGCCTGAACAAAGGGTGTCCAATCTTAATGTGTAATATTAATATTAATACAAATGGTAGTTTGACCAAGAGCAAGGCTGTTAGGAGTGGCCTACAGAGTATCACCAAATAAACATGCAAGTACCTCAAAACTTAAATATCTCTACACAGAACGGCCACAATGAAAGGTTTAAATATATTTAATAATAAATAATAAAAGAACAAGACAATACTAAATGTGTATTCACAGTGACATCAGAGTTCAAAACCACAGGAAATGTTTCAAACAACATTGCAGGACAGTCTCAAATCAGTGAAGAAAATCATCTAAAATAAACTTCACTATATTCTTGACGGAATCTAATAGAATTACTATAATCTAAGAACTTACTAATAGAGCAAGGCAGATGTGGTGAATGGATCTTCTAGTTGTTGTCAGGTCCAAGACATAATGCAGAATGCTCTGTCTCACTAAGAGACTTCTCAAATTAATATCTAAAACATTACTGCTGGGATAGCTTGCAGAATGTCATAATTTCTTGTCCTCTGACTTTTAGTTCCCAGGCCCAAAACAAACATTGATGGCAGCTGGTAGCATTTAGCATCGACCTGTGAAAATACAGAAATAAGGACCTCTCCTCAGATCTCTGGCAGATGTCAGAAGTCATAAAACAATTGCATTCCTTCATGCTTTCAAGACTAGTAAATACTTCACCCTAAAGACGGTACAGAAAGTTTCCTAGTGCAGACATTGTGTCTCTTGCTGCTTTGAAAACTGAAAGATGCCATCTTTTATGGCCTAGCCATAAAGTAATTTAATTTCAGTTGGTTTTCTAAAATTTACTAGACTGAAGTTAACCTCCTGTATCCCAGTTTCCAGTGTTAAAATATATACATTTAAACAGTTACAATAGTGCTTGTACATTTCTGTTCTTTTCCAGTAGGGCACACTGTGGTTACATTTCAAACAGCACTTTGCAAATACCTTTTCAAAACACACATCTGTACAAGCAGTTTAATATACACATAGCATACAGTTCTAATACATTTGTGACGTAAGCTTCTTATATAAATCATTTAAATTTTCACAAATGACATATAATTATTTGCAAAATTCCAGCTAGATGAGCTGGCAGTTTCTCCTTTCATTACAGTAGTATAGGTTCATAGGTTGGTACTAGGCTATCAGCCCTAGGGCCTATACAAACCTAGCCATAACAATTCCCTGGCTATTTCTTCCCACATTATTTACTTATAGCACTTTTAAAGATAATCTTATAAGTAGACAATGGATAGTTACTTCAGAGTAATTGGCAGTGAGGAAGTTGTAGTCAAAGTACATATATTACTTTAACTATGTACTGAGCAGAAGTGAAAGTGAGAGTATGACAAAAAATAACAGTCCCAGTTATAAAATCCACGTAGTTTATTGCAGATAAGGTTAAACGGATAAGCGCTTTCACTGTATCAGCTTCATCAGATCCATAATTAAACCCCCCCTAACAGACAGTATATATGGGAAAAACATAAAAACATTCAGCCTATCAAAAAAAATCAATTCATCACAAGTCTCTACTTAAAGACATAGCATGCTGTGAAAGGCTACAAAACGCAGCATGATACAAAATATATGTGCATGAAACCACTTGAAACATCCTATAAAATATGCAGAGTGAGCAATCAAATAAGATCTATATATAATAATCTAATACATAAAATTTTTTATGATACATAAAAAGCTTATTATAAGCATTACCATATATAAAAAACAACAAATTTATGCAAAAGCCTGGGATCAATATTCCCCTATCAGCTCTTAGGAATATTATCCAGTCACTCTCTTTACCTTCAATAGACATCCTAACATCACCTCCCCTCTAAGAACATAAAAACACATAATAAACTGACACATATGATTTATATATAGTATACTAATACATAAAGAATTTTAATACATAGGGCTTATTGTAGGCAATGTTATGTGTATAAAAATACTAGATGGCTATAAAAGCCTGGAATCATTTCACATGTCTGTGCAGCCTCAACCTAGGTTTAATAGATGCCCTTTCATTTAAACCTAGTCCCCTGTCAGCTCTTAGTAGTGTTATCCAGTCACTTTCTTTGCCTTCAGTAAATGTCCTAACATCACCACCCCTCTGAGTTGGGATGATGACTTCTAACACTCTAAAAAGAAATTCATGGTCATGGCCATATGGCTACGTGCTTGGCTAAGGCATTGTGCAATGTGCCCTTCCTAATGTGATACTTGTGCTCTCTCATCCTATCTCTGAGGGGGCGGTTGGTCTTACCCACGTAAAAAGAAGAACACAGCTGACACACTGCTAAGTAAACCACATGAACAGTCATGCAATTAGCTTCCACATTGGTGTGAAAAACTCTTTGCAAATCTGGATGAAAAAACTCTACATTACTGTCTATGAAGGGGCAAAAATTGCAGTAGCCACAAGGTCTAGTACAACCATCCTTCGTAGGACATTTATCCAATCTTGGATAACACAACATCCTTTTCAAGTTGTTCTTGTTCCTAAAGAGGAAGCGTGGAGCTTCCCCCACTGTCTGCTTTAGGTCATCATCGACCTGCAGGACACACCAAAACTTACTTACAATCTCCTTAATTTCAGACTGATCTGATGAATAAATTGTCGAGAACTTAACACAAGGTTCAGCCTTTTCATCCCCAATAATACTGGGATTAATGGGTCCAAAATACGGCCTGGCTACTGTTGAACGTAAATTATGTACCTCATCCAAATACTGATTGACCTCGTTCACATTATAACCCCATATATTACTTTGTTTACATTGCATAAATTTTAATAATGTTTGAAGTGATGGATTCAGTTGTGTTTTAGCCTGGGCTTTGAGGAAGACCATGAAAGGGCAAAAGTTCAAAAACAGTACTTCTCCACATAAGCATGTTATTAAGTTCTAGATTTTCACTAAGAATGTTTGACTGTGTTATGTAGCAAAATGGTGCTGTATTGTCTATTAAAATATTTGAAAACTTGATTTTTCATGTCCTTCTTTACTGTGGCACAGTGATGTAAAAGGGACCTGTTAGGAAGAGACATTGCACAACTTGTATAGGAAGTGAAGCTGTAGTTTGAGTCAGCTGTTCATAATGGAGGAAGGCTCAATAAATGAGTTATGGATAGCTCTGAAGGGGGCAAAAGGGCCAGTGTTTAGAAGTGAGCTGGTTTATAAATTGGCATACCACAGTAAGAAGCAAAGCAGGAAATGATTGACATAAGGAATACAGATATATACATTCCTACTGTGGCACTAGTAAGTAGAACAATCCACATAGCAAAAAGTCTTCAACTCTGAAATTATTCACATGTGTAGCCTTCTAACTTCAAGTCTAAAATTTGTGCTTAGTGTTACATTGAACCTTTTACCTAAATTGCATCGGATACTGTATGTGTGCAAATAACATTAGTGTTTGATAAAATGAATCAATGGATTTCTTTGTTTTGTCAAATTCTTTATAAAAGATTTCTTGGTTTTGTAAAACAATTTTGTCAGAACTCTTGAGTAATCCTGCAGTCAGGAAGCATGAATTCTATTGATTTTGTTACTGCTGAGTTCATTGTATCCATAATACTTGACATGCATAAAAATTGTTTAAATGTGTGTATTACTTTGCAGTAATTGGTTTCTCTGTATTTTAGTGGATTTCACAGTAACAATATTGCAACAATCCCTGATGGAGCCTTTAGTGGGAACCCACTGCTAAGAACTATGTAAGTTTATTATGTTGGAGCATTACATTTAAAATGGAAAATGTCAAAATGGCTTCCATAATAGGTGTAAAATGTCTTTGTGTTTTTCAGACATTTGTATGACAACCCTCTTTCCTTTGTGGGAAACTCTGCATTTCAGAACTTGTCCGAACTGCAGTCTCTGTAAGTTTCACATAGTTGGGTAATTTTAAACTTGCTGACTCTGAAGGGACAGCATGAAACATGTAGGTTTTGCAATGTGGTAGTTCAAGTCCTATAATTACTGTTTTGCATGTTTGCTTGGTAGGTTGGCACTTTGCATATTTTTTTCATAAAATAACTGCATGTTCAGTAATCTGAAGTAGTCAAACTAGTTTTAATAGCCTGTGGCTTTCTTCTGTTCTGTTTGTTTTCTAATATCAGATCAACAGTATTTTTGTAGTCATATAAAGTTTTCAATACATTCCTTGCACATGTAGACTGTTATTAGTTGTTAGGACGTCTTTACATGTTTTCCTGTGTTATATCCTTTAAGTCTGTCAGAAAGCTGCAGTGCCTTAGTTGCTTTCTCTGCAGACTTTTTAGTTATAGTCTCTTAGGATATTTTTTTGTGAGATTGGTTTGTCAGTATAATCATAGAGATGTTCTTAGAGTTCCTGCAAAAGACTAGTGCCTCATGACTATTGCAACATTCTGAAGTCATAGGTTTCTAACTAGGTCTTGAGTCTAGCATAACCACATATTGTACGGTGGCCTACCTTTTTCCACTTTACTGTCCTCCATTTCTTACTGGATAACTTTTTAAGTATGGTTTGTCCATGTTTTGAAGGAGAAAAAAACTTCATGTTGAATGATGGTAGAACTCTCCTTGCATTGCTGTTTCCTTTGACCCTTTTTGGTAGAAATTTAGAGATATAAGTGACCTGATCATGCCAGGGTTTACTGTGTACTGGCAAAGTCAGTATTTGTGCAGTGATGGGTGGTTGGCAACATTTTCTTTCTAGCAGGCAGTGAGTTGTGACACTGGATACTAATGACCTGAGCTGGAGAGTAAGGCAGAGTTTTCAGGACAGCCAGTAGTACAGATGAAAATTTGGCATCTGTAGAACACAATGGTCTAGTGAAAGAGGCATCACTTCCACTGAAACATACCACTTTGCATTTCCGTTGAGCAGTAGCTGATAATTCACATAGACCAATCATTTATTTTTTCGGCCATCCTTTGTTGACCAGGTTAGTCCCACTAGGCTAGTAGCCTGTCTTCAAAAGAGACCCGAGAAGGTATTTATACCACTAGGAAGAAGTTTGGCCAGAGCATCAGGGAACTTAACCTATTCATTACCACACTTGTGGTCTGTACGGCTGAAGAGCAGGTGCATGCATATGTTTTGTTTCTGATGCAGTGGCATCTGGGAGAATGTCGCAGTATGGTGGAGGGTGAACAAGGAGCTGAGGCGAATACCAGTTCTAATACAGAAAAGAAGACCAAAGTGGAGAGGAGATCAGTGGAGGTTGTTTGATTTGGAGGACCTGTTTCAGACAGAGTTTAATACTTTGAAGGTGGATGAGCAATTGCAGGATGAGATTCTGGGTACAACCATACAATTGGAAGGGTTGTGGGATGACATACTGGTTAATTTGTTGGAAGAAAAAGAGCCATATAGTGGGAATGATTTATCCTGGGGAGAGGCAATTGGAAGGAAGAGGCTAAAGAATTAGAGAATGTCATTCACAGACATAGTAAAGGAGAAAAAAAGAAGAGAAAAGGAAAAGTAAGAGTAGGAGTCGGGAAGACATAATTTTGTAGCACGTATACAGGATGAAGAAAAGGCATTGGACAGATATGAAATATGGGATCGTCCCTTTAGGAATAAAAGCTCAAGATGTAAGAGCATTTATTCTGATAATAAAGACTTATTCTGACTTTTTTTTTGAATCTGCTATAGGACTAGACTTTCCTGGAAAATTATGATAAAAGACATGTATCTATGGAAAAGTTACACTGTTGAGACTTTTTGTTGTGAAACACAAAAGAAAGTGAATACTAGTTTTGAACAAAGACTGTCAGAGAGACTGTTAAAAATTCTGTAACCAATGTTCTTTTTTACAGAAGTTAAAGTATTTCAAAACAGAGGTTTATGGACTGTGGCTTGGGGCTGTTATGCCATATTGAAAATAGAAATTTGTAAAATGATTCATATTCCTGGCATGATTAATGTACAAAGGGGTAGAGGTGTCCTACATTCTTGAGGGCACCCAAAAATGTTTTTTTTTTTGTAGAAAAGAGGGTTATTTTGATGGAAACTGTGATAAAAAAAAATGTTTTTATGTGGGGGTTATGGTCATGATTCAAGAACATATTTTATATGTGGGGGTTATGTTTCTGATTCAGACAAATGTGAAATGACTGTTATAAATCTAAACCAATAGGGCATTTTTGGGAATATTTTGAAAAAGAACAAAAAGGAAACGTAGATGTGGAATAAAGTAGAAGGGACAAGGATACAAATAAGGAATCAAAATTACAATAATCAGAATATGCAGTATCCCTTTCTGATTAAATATAAAAGTTAGAATTGGAGTCAGATGTTAGTGATGAGAGGGATATTGATCGGAAAGTAATTAAGAAAAAACCTCCATTGGCAAAACAGTGAAGGATATATTTATTTTTAAAAGCTGAAAGAAAGGAAATGGATAAATAATTACAGACTAAGAAGAAGGGAAGCTAATAATCTCTATCAGTTAATGTGAAAGGAATAAAATATGTAGTAAGTTGAATAGGGGTTTTGGAGTGGTGTAATAAATGTGTGGTAGATATTGTAATAGAAGATGTTAAAAGTGTAGCAAAGGCGAAAATATTGCAAACAAAATTTGTGGAGCGGGGGTATAATTTGGAATTTGGGAGGATAGACTGTTCAGGGATAACAGCAGTATTGTATAGTACAGCAATTTCAATATTGGACTTAGATTAGGAAGGTTAACTCTAGTCGACAACATGAGAAAAGAAAGTATGTAGAATAATAGCAATATATGCATATGTATCATATAAAGAGAGAGGCATTTAAAGAGATATTTGATTATATAATAGTTAATGTGGGCATTATAATTGCAGGTGATTTTAATTGTGATTTAAGGGATAAAAAGAAAAGATCAGATAAGAAAATGATGAGAGAGATGGTATTGGGGAATATAAATACAAACACACATTGGAGATGAAATACTTTGAGATTATTTTTCTAGTTTCTAAAAGTATTAAGATCACTGTAGAAGAAGCAGTACAAACAGGTTTCTCAGACCACATGGCAATATGAATATAAACTGAAGAATTAAAGAACATATAAAAAGTGGATAGGGAATTAAAGGAATAAATGAGACTATCTGGAATGAGAAAGGAAATGAAAATATATATCAGTTATGGAAAGAACACTTAACTATGAGAACTTGTAATAATTAGGCAGAAAAGTGGTTGGTATTTAAAGAACATTCAGATCTGTTTATTTACAGTGGAAACATGGATTATGGCAAAAATTTAAAAAAGAGTATTCAGAGTTGCAAAATCATTAGAAAGTTAGGAGAAAAATGAAAATGTTTATTTTAGAAAAGATATATAAAACAAATCAAGAAAAATAAAGGGATTGCTGTATAAGTAAACATTTTTTACAAAGAAAAAAGGAAGAGGATTTTCCTTACTTAAAATGCTTAAAGAAGAAAGCAGCATAATGAGGGGAAATGAAAAGGGAAGTAGAGAAGCAACAAAGTGGAATTATGGAAGTTATAGTACAGTATGTTACAGATGGTGAGGAAGCGAGAGTTAATGGTGTAATTGAATGGAATGTTGAGCAATTTACAGAGGAAATAAGTAGAGATAACAGATTACCATAATGGAATTAGATCTTGTAATGAAGTAAATCTTAAATCTGCAGCAGGTTCAGATGGTATAGGTTATCCAGTATATAAGAACCTGGAGCCATGGCAAAAAGAAATTTTGATATGTATATCAATGAATGGTTAAAAGATGGTATTAGTTATACACAAATATGTAGCGGTATTATGAAATGTATATGGAAGAAAGGAGAGAAGGTTGAAATGACTAGTTGGAGGCTAGTTGTATTAAATAAGGACTTCAAAATATTTATAAAAATATTACAAATAAGAATAGAAAATAAGATACCCAAGGTGTTAGAAGACAGTATCTGTGGTATTAAAGGAAAAGGATATCAGGAAGGATTGATGATTGTTAGAGAAATAGCAGATATCCACAATGACAATAAAGAAGCAGAAGTATTAGGGGATATAAATATAGCTTTTGATATGATAGAGTGTGATATATTTTGGAAGATAATAGAAGAATATAATTTTAGTGATCAGGTGCAGAAGGAGATTAAATCAGTGTATAGACATAGTAAAATAAGCGTTCTGATTAATGGTTGGTTAAATGAAGAGATAAAGATGAATAGGGTATTAAAACAAGGATGTCCATTGACTAGTAATTCGTGACAGTTATGAATTGTATAGTAAAAAAATAAATAACATGAAGGAGGCAAGGTATATACAGAGTGAAGGTGCAGAATATCCAATTCTGTCTTGTGCTGATGGTATTCTTGTGGGTAAGGGAAGTGAAATGATGGAACAAACAATTTTTGATGTATGTAATAGTTTGCAAAATATAGGGATGTCATTATATAGAAAAAAGTAAAGGATTTTTTGATCAGAAGAAACATTGATATTAAATTCAGACTAGAAGAAAAATGTGTTTTAAGAGTAATATTTGGATTAGTAAAAGTGATTAAGGGACAATGGTTGGAAATTTCTACAAGAATTCAGAGAACTTAGTATTATTTGGAGTAGATACAGATTACCATTCGGGAAACAGTGCATTTGATAAATTCTGTTTACTGATGGGAAGAATAGCGTACATGGCCAGTAGGCATATGATGCCAGAAGACATGGAAAAACAGTTTATTGGATTAGTATTTAGTCATTAGGTGTTCTAGGTTAAAACCAGTGAGAGGAGTGTTGTGTATAGATAAGGATGATGGGGGGGGGGGGGTTAGGCTTACTGAATCTAACTGTTGATGAGGCATCTTTAAATTTATACAGAGTACTAAGATAGATAAATGGAAAAGAAAATGATTTGGTAAGAAGATTGTTAGACAAAATATGATAGAGAATGGAATTTAATAAAATTGAATAAGGGGGAAAGAGAATGGGAAAATTAAGAAATAAAAATGTATCAAGAGGAAATAAATATCTGGAAACTGAATATAGAAACAGTGGAACATATTAGGCGACTGTTGTATAAAAATATAATTATAGAAAATTACTGTATAAACCTATGGGAGCATTTCTCAGAAAAGAAATTTAAAGCTTTAAAACAAAGAAATGCATGAAAAATGTGGAATGTCAGGATTTTTTATGGAGATTACAAATCAGTACATTGCCATTGATGGGTAACATACCATATAAAAAAAGTAAATGAAGGTTGCATCTTTTCTGTTGTGAACTAAAGACTGCAGGTCATGTTTTTCTGACATGTAACAGTACAAAAAATTATGGGAAAAAGTAATAAAGAAAAAGATCTTGAATGAAATTCAAGAATATAAATTAAATTGGAGTATGATTGAATATGATCTTTATGAGAGTTTGAGTAAGGAATATGTTAAAAGTTTGGATACGAATCTTTTGTATTATTTGGAATGAAAGATTATGGTTTATGGAAATTGGGTTATCCCAAATATAGTAAGAAAATTAAGTGGTGGTTAGGTTATGGAAGGAGGAGTTTGTGTCTATGTGTGTGATAGGGAAATTTTGAAAAGAATGAAGGAATGGATATTTAATGGTATATTTTTTGTAAACATATTGATATATTAATATGTTTGTAAATATATGTAAATACTTGTACATAATAAAGGACCCCTACTCTTTTTGATAGCTGCTGTGGAATCTATTACATCCACCTGAGCTACCTCCAACTCAAGCGTATGGGACATTGGTTTAACATCTCATCCAAAGAATAGCACGGTCTGGAATTTAGCCTCCTTATGCTGCATAGCAGTGTCAGTAATCAATCTACTTGGTGTGGGAGTAGAACCCACAGCCTTCTGCCCCAAAGGCAAATGTGCTGCCTGTTGCGCCATTGACACTGACACGTCATTGTGATAGAGAGAATCTTTGAATAGCACCTAAAAAAAAACTTGAGACTGCTGTATTTTTTTCTTGTTTTATAGCATATCCAAGACCCAAAGTGAACATATATACACATACACATACACACACACACACACACGTATTCACAGGTATTTGTGTGTGTGTGTGTGTGTGTGTGTGTGTGTGTGTGTGTATACACAATTCTTGTGGGTACATTGTCCATCCATAACCCCTTTTCACTTTTTTTGCACATGGGGTTGGGATGTTCCATCAACAGTAACCATCAGCTAGAACCAAAATTCACATCAGCTGGTGGCTAACCCAGCCTTGTGTGTGTGTGTGTGTGTGTGTATGCATTTTAGTGAGGTTGAATTCTGCTGAGCAAAGTAGTTGGTTGGTTGGCTGATGTATGTCTCCATCTTAGGAAATTTTGTCCAGTACAGACACTGTGTACACTGGCAGGTTGAGGGGATAGCACTACAGCCCATTCCAGAGTAAGAAGTGATGTTATTACAGATTGCTATCCTTAGATTTCTGCAGTAATAGGGGCGGTTTAGGTCAAAATTTGTCTGTCTGAATCTCATCTTAACAGTGCTAATTTCATCTTCATAAACAATAGTTATATTCAAGAACTGAGAAAAAAATGTGGTTTAATAATTTTTTTAAGTGAAACTGTTAAGTTACCAAGAAAGTGGCAGCTAATCTGTACTAATGCAAGGTGGAATTGCAAAATTAACTAAGACTTTTAATTAAAAATTATCTGATCCCAGTGCTTGAGTAAATTATTGAAATTTTGTCCAAAATTCTGTTACTGTGCTTGCAGTCACAAAAAGTGAGTTGTCTGTCAGCTCTGAGCACCAAGTTACATCTCCAGCAGCAAGTTTTGTCACTTTTCTTTTAGTTTTTTCCTCCAATTCTGTGAGAGTTAAGAAAAACTCTGCCTGTGAATATATTCCCATGTGAAAAATGTTCAGTATGAAGAAGTTTATATGTGTGTGTGTGTATGTATGTATATATGTGTGTGTGTATATGTATGTATATATATATATATATATATATATATATATATATATATATATATATATATAAATGTGTGTGTGTGTGTGTGTATGTATATACACTCACGTACAGACACGTTTGTTTATGCATACTAGTTAGGTATGCTTTCGGTTGCACAAGAAAGTATTTTTCCACACCATGTGAGGTTCACTTTGGGGGTGGTGGGTCCTTGGGGCATCATCATTTCCTAGCCTGGCCCCTGTGCCCCATGGCCACTCCAGGGTTACCATCTCGTCTCCTTCCCCTGGACTTACTTCCAGTGTCAGTCAGGCCAATTGTGTATCCTAAGGGCATACTGGGAGCTTTGCTGTTTCCACTTCTGCTGTTTTTTTTTTTTTTTTTTCTTTAAGTGCCCTACCCAATCCCTGCTCCACTTATTGGTTCATCCATGGAAACTCCCTTCATTGGACCACACCTTCCCAAGGGAGCAACATCAATGAATGCCGCCCCACCCCAGATGGGCATGCCTTTCCCTCCCTGCCACTCCATCAGTTGCCCAATCCGCTAATCGAACTTTGGCTGAGTGGGCTTGTAGTTAAGGCTTTATTCTGTTACAACACAGAAGTGTGGGGAATTTTGCCCCTGTACTACCAAACTTAGAATCAATTTCATGTCACTGCAGTTCTCTTTGGTAGTAGAACCTGATCATAATGACTTAATTCCACGAATATGTATTTTTACTATTGAGCAACTTTGTCACTGAGCTGCTGACTAGATATTTATTTTCTATGTTGTGAAGAGTCCAGTAAGCTGCCCTTTGGGAAATGAAGGCTTCATTTGTGCTAGGTTTGTAGGGTAAACAAAGAGTTGTTTTAACTACAGTGTTACCATATTGGTGCATTTAATGCCATTATCAGATAAAATGGCGGACTTATTCTGTTTTCTGTTACAGTTCTCTATCAAGTTGTACCAGCATCTTTGTATTATGTATGTAGTATTCCATTATATTCATAATATAACCATAATCTTCAGGATCTTTCTTGTTAAAGATGTTATTGTTTTTTTAAGAAATATTAGGTTCATTCAACTGAAAAGCTACTCTTGTCTTTTAATGGGAAGTGGAAAACAATATTTCCTGATTTATTAACTTATTGATTGTACTGCACTCTGTGTCCCTTTATATTAAAGTCTGCTGCAGACCACATAAAACAGATTTACCAAAACTGTTTCTCCCCCACATTTGCATTATCAGAAGGCAGGGCCAGGTAACATGGAAATAAAAAGATGGTCAGCTGCTCGTCATGCTGTAAATAGAAACGTACATTTGTTAAACTTAATACATTTATTTGCAGTGAAATAACCAAAGTGGAAACTGCGTAGTTTAGAATCAGAAAGCCATTATTACATGATAATAGCATAAATGCAACAAGAAAGAAATAATTAAAAAAAAAATTAGCATGTGTTCTGTCAAAAATCCTCTGAGTACTCTAGCACTGGTATGAGAAAGTACAGTTGTGTAAGTAAACTTACCGTATCAGTAGATGTTCAGTTGAATCACTGCTGAAGTAGGGTGAGCTGTGTGTGTTATATCCTTCATTGAGTGCAACAGCTGGCCAGTGTTCCAAAACCTTGGGCTCCCTCCACTTGCACCCAAGCTGCTGATTGCATGAGCTCCAAGTAGGGAAAACTAGCAGCCTGGGTGCCAAAAGCTTCAAGACTTTTTTGACAGCTGTAAGAGGGAGGCAGTTGTCTTACACAAAAAAGAGGGATGGAGGGAGGACCGCCCACTGCATCAGTAATTTAATCAAACATTTACTGTTATGGTAAGTTTAACTACACAAATATACTATGTTCATTAATATATCACTCCTGCAGTAGGCTAAGCTGTATAATACCAGAGGTCATAGATTGGGAAGAGGAAGAACGAGGGTCCAGGAGCACCTGGAGAATGTCCTAGCAAAGCTTGTTCTAGACCAAGAAAATTAATCTTGTTTGTGGTGCTTTGTAAAGGTATATACAGAGAACCAAATAGTTGGTTTTAGAATAGTTTTGGAGTTTGTCCCTTTCCAAAAAGAAAAGCCAATGTTGTAATGAGGGAATGGACAGTACAGTTATTCCCATGCATAAGGGAGGACCTTCCACAAATCCAGGAAGTTACAGACCTACAAGTTTGATCAGCCTCACATGCAAAACAATGGAAATACTTATCATGCAGCTAATCAGTTATGACATAGGGAATCTCCAAATACTGGAGCTTTGTTAGTTTGAATTCATTGAGGGGAGGTCATACTTACTCAAGCTGGCCTTTTTTTTTTGAAAAGGTCACCGAAGTATACCCCAACCTGGCCAAAGCTTTTTGACACAGTCCCCCACTCAGGCAGAGTAGAATAAATTGGGAACAAACCCCTATGTCACCTGCTGGATTTGCCAGTTACAGTTAGTTCACAGATAGGATGCAGGAAATCTAAGTAGGGAAAGTTACCGCCACAAAGAGACCAGTCACCAGTGGATTCCCCCAGGGTTCTTTGCTGAGACTTCTCTTGTTTGGCATCATCTTCTTTGAAGTAAAAGCTAATACCAAAGGATACTGGCTGATTGTTTGCAGATTTCTTCAAGGTAGGAGCAGTCATTGAATCTCCAAAATACTTAGCCATCCTCAGGAAGGTTTGTTCTAAATAAGTAACTAGTGCCAAATCATGGTCTGAAAGTGAATGCCAAAAAATATATCATCATACCCTTTGGGAAGTCATCTACACCTGAGAGCTAATACATCAACAATATGCAGCTAAAAGTTGCAACATCAGAAGGGTTTTGGAGGAGACAGTTTTATTTTGCATAGGGTACTGCTGTTGTGGAACAGTCTCCCTCTTCATATTCAAATGCAACTTGGGTCTGTGGATGGAAAACAGGAAAATTTACCCCTGGACTGCCCCCTGTAATACTAGTGGACAAAGGCAGCTCCTAAATGCTATATCCCATTCATGGGTCCCTCAAATTATCTGTAGTTTGATCCCAGTTGTTACTATCGACTGTAGGAGGGGTAAAGCAAATCTAACAAACTGGAGCTGCATCCAGGATACTTGAAACATTTGATCACACAGTGTTAACTCCACTTCCTCCATAAATTACAATAATTGTCGAGTACCAAAAATACCTAGTTTATGTAGTCTTCTGTGCTTGTTTTGAATAAAGTGTATGGTTTGTTATTGGAGCTGTTTGGTTTATTTAATATTAAAGGACAACAAAGTTTTTTGCTTTGGTGCTCGACAATTATTGTAATTCATGGAGGAAGTGGAGTTACCACTGTGATCTAAAGTTGTTTTCATTTGGTCTTCAACCCAGCACGGATCCAACTCGGCCACATATCCAGCCTTTGATCTGAGCTCCAAGCTCCTCCCCTACTCATAATGACCATGTCTCCTTCCTCCCTTCAGATCTCGTTTGCTGCGCTTCATGTCTGCATCGTGATCCATTGCTCTGAGCTGCTGTTAGGGTAAATGTTCTATTTTCTCAATTTTTTATAGCCTTTCTTTTCTTCAAGTTCCCTTTTTCTATCCTTCTTACCTTCCCTCTTCGCACATTCGCTTCATGTTCAAAAAAAAAAAGCCCCTCTTTTCCCTTTCTATTGAGTGTGTGTATGTCTGTGTGTGTGATTTGGGCTTGTCAGCGTTTCCTACCATGTCTGAGACCCCAAAACCAGGGTTCTGCAAATGTATGGAGTGTGGCCATAAGCTTTCCACAGCCAATGGCCACAGTCTGTGCATTGAATGCCTTGGGGCTGCCCATCTAGAGACCTCCTGCTCCATCTGCGCAGGGTTCAACCCCAGTGCATTGATGGAGAGGAGAAACCGATTAATCTTCAGAGGCCTTCTTCCCCCTCCTACCTCGGGGCCCAGGCCTCTTGTACCCCGGCTTCTTCTTCTGTCTCTGCCCTGGCCTCTGGGAATCAACCTCCCGTCAAGAGTTCCGGGGGCAGAGACAAATCAACCAAGTCAAATCCAAGCCTAGGAAATGGTCCCCTAATTGCTCTTCTGCCACGGGTCCTCCAGCAAAGGTCCACTGTGCTCCGAGGATGGCGTCTCCCTGGCTCCGTTCCCCTCTGTTTTCCTTGGAGCTGGAGGAGTTGCAGACCCAGTCGCTGGATCAGGTCTTTTCTCACTGCCTCTCTAGGCCAGTGTCTGTGGCCTCCACACCCAGATCTACCCTCAGTCTTTCCGAAGTGGAGGTGGACAGGATGATGCAGAGGTTTATCCGCACCCAGATACAAATGGGAGTCTTGCCTGCCCCCTCTCTGTCTCTGGAGCAAGGGGGTATGCAGTTCTCTTTCTTTCCAATTACTCCTTTTCTGATCTGACCCCTGGTTTTTGTGCTCTCGGATCCAAGGACACTCAGCATCAAGAGGTTGGGGCTAGTGGTACCTTGTACCTTGACGCCGGCCATGGCCTTGAGTAGATCTGATCTGAAGAGTTCAGATTCGTCCATCTCTCGGAGCCGTAGCTTTGGTGCCGGATCCAAGGGGATGGAATCGGCTCCTAGTTTTTCGGAGCAGAGCCTTCCTCTTGGAATCTCATTGCCTGGAGGTTCAGCTCTGGCTTCCCCATTGAGTCAGAGGGTTACGGCTCCCTTGGTAGTCCCTTCTCAGGAGGTCCGTTCCCCTTTGGCTATCGACTTGGTGGAGAGGGTCCTCTCAATCCCTTTGAAACCCTTGATGATCGTGTCTTATTAGTCCGCCTTGGCTCCCTCTGTTTCTGGTGCAGATCCGTCCATCCTGCTACCTCAGGGACAGCCTACCAACTCTTTGCCCCATGGAGTTCCCACTTGGAAACAGTGAGATGTTGGCAAATCCTCCCCAAAAACCCCCACTGAGGAGGTGCCTCACAAGCATATGTGTAAAAGGAGGCACTTGGACTCCTCACTGAAGTCCCTCATGGAAGACACAGATTTGGAGGAAAGGGAAGTTTCCCCAGGTCACCCCCCAGGATGTCTCCTTTGGAGTCATCACAGAAGTCCTCCGCCAACATGGAGGGTGGTCTACCCAAAAACCTAACCCGGATGAATCTGTGTTCTTGGAGGCATTTGGCGCTGGACCCTCTACTTCCTGAGTGTCTCCTCCCACAGATCCACTATTGGATCTTATTACATCTCTAGCATGGAAGGAGCCGGACATGGTGGAGCCAATCCCCAAATGCCCAGATCTTGAGTGGCCCTACAGATAGGATCTACTGGACTAAGGAAGGGATCCCTAGTTGATACCATGGTGGTGGCAGCGGCCATTAAGAAGGAGCTCGCACAGGAGAGCTGTATGGTTCATCCACCTCACCAAAAGTCCAGGACAATGGACCATTTTGGTAAGCGGGTGTACGCTTCAGCAACATTTTCTGTGCGTGCACTGAATTACTTTGGTGCATGTGATTAGGTTTCAGTGTGGTCTGGTCAAAGAGATCGCTGAGTCAACCCCTGGGTCCATGTCGGGGGAGGACAAAAAAGCTTTCTCCTTTCGAATGGCCACCCTCACGTCTATTGATAACACCTCTATGCGTCTCCTCTCCCATGTAACCAAGGGCACCACTAGAGTTGCCGGTACAGGCATTGCCATCAGGCGGCATGCCTGGCTATGGCTTTGTGCCTTCTCGGAGCCCTTTAAGTCATCATTTACTAATGGTCCATATGACGGTTCCACCCTTTTTGGAAAGTTGGTACATGACACTCTAGTCCAGAGTGAGAAAGACGGGAAGACTCTGTCTGCCATTGGGCTACACTTTTCGGCTCCTCAACGAACCTTTCCTAGGAATCAGTGGGGGGCCAAGAAGATGTGGTTCCGGAAATCTCAGAGCTACCCCCAGGACACTCGGGACTCACCCTCCCCCAGAGGGGGATTTGATATATGTCGCCTTAGATGCAAAGCGGGTCAGAGGAACCAAGGGTTTCGAGATCCTTTCTCAGAGACACCCGCGCAGCAACCCTGAAGGGTTGCCCGGCAACTCGGCTATGGAGGTAGTCGGGGGATGTCTCTCACTACACCCAACGGCCTGGGAGTCAATTAAGGATGATTGTTGGGTGTTGGAAGTTATATCCAGATGCTATTCATTTCCTTTCAGCCAGTCACCTCTTCCACCCAGGCACCTCCCGGATGTTTGACCCACGCAAAGGGAGGAAGCCGCACTGGAAATTGCAAAACTGCTAAGAAAAAAATTCATCCAACCATCCACCCAGACCAGACCGGATTAGGCATTTATTCCAGGTTTTTTTTGGTGCCAAAGAAAATGGGGGACTTGAGACCCATCCTAGATTTGTCCATCTTAAACCTGTCAGTTGCCAAGATGAAATTCTGGATGGTCACTTTTCAATCTATCCTGCCCTTTCTGCAGGAGAGCGATTGGATGGCTCAATTGACCTCCAGGATGTGTACTACCACATCAGAATGGATAAGCACTCTTGGAGGTTTCTCCACTTCTGGCAGAGAGCCAGTCATTACCAGTTCAGAGCGCTTCCCTTTGGTCTCACCACAGCCCCCAGGGTGTTTACCAAAGTGATGGCAGTGGTAACGACTCACCTGATATTACAGGGATTCCAAGTCTTCCCCTGCCTGGACGATTGGCTCCTTGCTTGCCCCTTCCAGACATCAACTCTGCCAAGTGAGGGATTCCCATCTTCACTTATCCCAACAGTTGGGCATAACCATCAATCTCAGCAAATCATTACCGGCTCTGGTTCAAGTGTTAAACTTCATTGGGGCTCGGTTGGTCATGATTCAAACCAAGGTATTTCTAACCTCAGATCCAGTCCCTGAAGCTAAATGTCCTCTGTATTCTTCAAGCTCTGCCACCGACAACAGAAATACTGTTAAGGGTGTTAGGTCCATGGTGGCCACAATCACTCTCTTACCTATGGCCCAGTTTCACATGTGGGTACTTCAGTGGACTCTTGCGGTTCAATGGTCCATGAGAGAATTTCCGTTGTCTTACCCTGTCCGAGTCTCTTGGGTGTGCAGGGACTCCCTTCTGTGGTGGATTCATTCCCCAGACCTCCTCCAGGGTCATCCCTTTCTTCCGACTTCCCCTTCAGCCACGGTTACCACAGACGCCTCCCTACTGGGGGGGGGGCGCTGTTCGGGAAGGATGGTCAAAGGCACGTGGTCTCCCTATGAGACTCAATTTCATATCAGTGTCCTGGAGGTGAGGGCGGTGCTTCTAGTGTTGCAGGCTCTCCATTTCCATCTTTCCCCTAGGGACGATTGCGATCCAGACGGATATGTCCATGATCTGGTACATCAGCAAATGGGGGGGATCCGGGCCCTATCCCCTGTGTCATGAAGCCATGAAGCCATGAGAGTGTGAGAGTGGGCGATCACCACTACTTGTTTTCTGGTGGAAACGCACATTCCGGGGAAGTCCAGCATTCTAGCAGATGGGCTCAGCAGGTCTATTCTGATGCCTTACAAGTGGTCTCTGAATCATTCAGTAGCAGAACAGATCTTTCTCAAGTGGGGTCAGCCTTGTTGCGATCTCTTCGGCTCTCCTTCCAACGTGAAGTGCAGTGAGTTTTTTGCTCTGAACCCCCTACCGGTGGAAGCCCCCAGAGACACTGTGACTCATGCTTGGCCCCCTGGTCTTCTGTATTGCTTATCCTCCTCTGCCCCTAATACCAAAACTTCTTCAGAAAGCTCGCAGGCTGGGTATCTTAGTCATCCTCATTGTCCCATTCTGGCCTTGCCAAGTCTGGTTCCCCTGTCTGTGGTCTCATCTTGTGGGTCCATCATGGATGTTAGATCCGACTCCGGATCTCATCACTCATCCTTCAGGTATTCCCCATCCAGACCTGGTCAGCCCGAAGCTCACTGCTTAGCTGTTCCAGTTCCCATGATAATTAGGACTCCTGGGTTATCGTCACCGGTCAAAAGGATTCTGGTTGAGGCTCATAAATCTTCTACCAGGAAGGTTTATTCCAGTAGCAAGTGGAAGTGTTTTTCTATCTGGGCTTTGCAGCGTGACCTAGACTGCTTTACTGCCCCGATTCCAGCGTTTTTAGAATTTTTAGCAAGCATCTTTCGGCAAGGCGCCAGTTCTTCTACGGTCAAGGTCCAACTGGCAGCTGTATCTAACTTTCATGTAGGTGACAACATGGCTTCTCTAGCCCTTCTAAGCTTTGTAAAGCTTTTTTGAAAGGCACCTTTTTACTTTGGCCACCAGTTTAGGACCCAACGCTTCATTGGGATCTTACATTAGTTCTGTAAGCTCTGGTCTTGCCCCCTTTGAGCCTGCAGCCTCGGTGGACTTGAAGTTTCTGTCCTGGAAGACGGCTTTCTTGGTCGCTATTACATCTGCCAGAAGACTTTTGGAGCTTCAAGCATTGTCGATCAAGCCTCCTTATTTGATATTTCATAAGGACAGGGTGTCCTTGCGCACTAATCCATCCTTTCTTCCTAAAGTAGCTTCAGAGTCCAATATTAATCAGGTGATTAATCTCCCGATTTTCTTCCCAAATTTTCAAAATAAGGTAGAGTACAATACAAATTGCACTTGCTAGATGTGCATAGATGGTTACGTTTTTACCTGCACAGGACTATTTCCTTTGGTAAGTCTGACCAACTCTTTATTTCCTATCTAAGCCTGTCTTAGGGAAACCAGTGTCGAAGGTCACTGTTGCGCAATGGTTTTCCCAGTGTATTACCCTGACATTTTCGGCTAGAGGTTTATCCCCATCAGGTCATGTGAAGGCACATTCCACTAGATCTATGGCTACCTCAGTGGCCTTTTGTTCCAGAGTATCTTAGACTATATTTGATCTGCGGCCACTTGGGCTTCTTCATGTACTTTCATCTCGCATTGTAAGCTGGACGTTCTGTCCAGGAACAGGGCATCCTTTGGGATGAACTCTGTCCGACAGGTTGAAGACCAAATGAAGACAACAACTTCAAATAAAGAAGTTATGTACTCACCATAACGTTCCATCTGAGTTGTTGCTCTTCATTTGTCTTCAACTGTCCCTCCCTCCCTCCTTCCCCCTGCCTTGCATATACTGTGTGGTGGTCTGGTTGGTAGAGGATATGGTCACCACAAGAATGCATCTTGTTCTCCTTTTCTTGCTTATGGACATTTTTGTCTTGGGACAAGGTTTTTTTTTTTTTTTTTGGGTCAGGTTGGGATGCTAAGTTAGGCAGCAAACAGGGAGGAAGGAGACGGGGACATTATAGGTAGGGGAGGAGCTTGGAGCTCTGATCAGATGCTGGATATGCGGCCGAGTCAGATCTGTGCCGGATCCGAGAACCCACACGTTGAAGACAAATAAAGAGCAACAGCTCAGATGGAATGTTATGGTGAGTACATAACTTCTTTTTATCAGACGTTTCAAGCGTCCTGGCTGAACTTTCAGTTGGTTATTAGTTTTACAGTTGATCATGTTGGTAAGGCAAATCTAACACCAAATGAGATGGTTAATTCAAGTAGCAAAAGGGGAATTGTGCTTAAAATGGCCAGCAAGAGCAGCTAGTGTAGCTTAGTACTTCCCTGTGGGCCCAAAGAAATCTGTAGAAAAAGCCAAGACTCTCTTAGAATGAGCCTTGATCCTGTCTGGAAGAGTTGTATAGTGAGAGTAACAAAAAAAAAAAAAGCAAGGGCAACCATCAAGAAATAGTCTGCTTTAACATGGTTTTCACTGCTGTTCAGCTTTCCTGTAAGGTTTAGTTATGTCAGTATAATACCTGAGCTTCTTATGCACATCCAGAGTATGAAAAATGCTTTCTCATTGATTTGTAGTTTCTGAATGGAAGGCAGAGGAAGTTGGATGGTTTGACTTAATGTAAAATCTGAAACCACTTTAGGCATAAATGAGGGATTTGTGCTCCATGAAGCCCTGTCTTTATGGAATACCAAATAGGGTTGACCCACCATAACAGCTTGCAGCTTGAAACACACTTTTTGCAGATGTTAGACCAATCAGTAACACTGTTTTCTGAGTTGTGACCCATAAATTAGCCTGGTGAGCTGGTTCAGAAGGAGCTAAAGTTTAGCTTTCCAAAAGAAAGTTAAGATACCATGTAGATGTTACCTGATTTCTTGGTGGGTGCATATGTAAATAAACATTTCAAGAAAAGCTTCACCAAAGACTCTTGGAGGGTGGATCATGGACAGGCATGCTAACATGGCTGATTAACCTTGGTTGAGGAATATGAAAGGCCAGAGGATAAGTCTTACAAATATTGCAAAACCAGTGGTATGGAAACTCTGAATGAGTCCTGGTTCTTAGCGCTGCACCAACTAGCAAATCTTTTCCATTTCCCAGTATAAGATTTCCTAGCAGCAGGTTTCTTTGTCTACTTTAACACCTGTTACACTTGCTCCAAAAACAGGTGCCTGTAAAATATTAAAATTAATCCAGGCAGTCAGTTGTAGTTGCTTGACTTTGGGACGTGTCAAACACCCCTTGTCTTGTGTGAGTAAATCTTGTATTAATTGTCCATGGCCAATTCCATAAAAAAGGAGAACTGTTGCCTGGGCCAGAAGGGAGTCACCACAATGATTACTGGAGCGTCCTTATGAATCTCCAGAATGACCTTTGATATCAGTGGAAAGGATGGAAAAGTATACAGGAACATTCCCGTCCAAGTGAATGAAAAAAACATCTGCTTTCCATTCTTGCTTGCAAGGAATCCTGGAGCAGACTTTCCTCGGTTGTCTGTTTTGAAAGGAGGCAAACAGACCAACTTGAGGAGTTCCTTCCTGGAAGACCCCTCTCATTCAGTTTGCATTTGTGAGCGTTTGTCTTTGTCTTGCTGATCTTATCTGCCATAACATTTAGCTCTGACAGAATGTAATAAAGCTTGAAGGATGAGCAGTGTTGAATTGTTGCCCTCCAAGCTATCATAGCATACCTGCCCCGGGGTTAAGATCTGGAACCCCTGCTTGTGTATCTACCAAACAAATCACTGTGGATCTGTCTGTGACCACTTAAAGTAGTCATGCAAATCACAGATGTTGCAGATTTGAGAGCATGAAGAACAGCTAACCTTTATTGACGTTGATGTGCTTTGGCCTGACTATTTGTTCCATAGGCCTTGCACCTTTACCCTGAAATAGACACAGTCCCCATGCAAAATACAATGCATCTGTTACAGATTACATAGGAGTATTCTGAGAAAATGAGAGACCTGAATTCAAGGTTATCTGGTCTCTCTTCATTACCTGCCACAGCTTGGCTCTGAAACTCCATAACCTCCTCCTGTCAGAGTACAGTAGAGGCGTCTTCTTTCCATTATCTAATCATCTGACCTTGTATGGCTTCAAAAGCTGCAAACTTCCCAATGCCTTATTCTGTAGTGAAGTCACAATCACAGCAGTGTGGTACTGTAGCATACTGTAAAATCAAATATTTCCACTGCTGCTTAGTCCATCTCTTGTTAAATAGATAGAATTGTGCTTTTTTTAGTCGTTATGCTTGCTTATCTTGTTACAAAAACATGTCATATTCCTCTTATATGAGGGCAACACTTGGCTGTCTAGCTTGACTCAGCATGATAATCATGCTTTAAATAAGTGCCTCTCTTGTCAGCAGTCAGTAGCCATAAGTCATGATAGTGGTAGAGCATGAAAGCAAAACCATATATGTTACTGTACACAAGGGCACAGGACATGCTGTTAAGTAATGTGAAACTGCATGTGCAAACATTATGGTTGAAACTTTACACTTGCAATCATATATTTCTTCTTATTTCCATTACTGCTGCTAATGAAGAAATTAATATTGTTTTGAATAGCTGAAGTACAAGACTGCAGCTCTGAATATTTGCTGTGGAGCATTGGCAACATGTAGATTGAGGTATAACTTGACTGCTATCATTGAATTCGCATGCAGGAAATGTTTCGCAGTGATTTTCAAATAATTGTGCTGCTCTGACTGCCCCACATACACGATCGTGCTTCATAAAATCGTAGCCATCAAAACAGTTCTTACCAAAGTGTGTGGCACAATGTAAAAAATGTGGTAAGCATTTGTGATATGACCGTACCTCAAATAATGGCACAAAGTACTGTAATGTATGGGATATTAGTGGATTGTACAGTGATAGTCATTATAAAATTATGCTTTCAGTGTATGATCTTGTATTACAGAGGGTATGGCACCTTTACAGCTGAGTTCACCCATCTAAATCTGTATCTGCAGTGTGTGTGTGTGTGTATATATATATATATATATATATATATATATATATATATATATATATATATATATGCGTGTGTGTGTGTATATATATATATATATATATATATATATATATATATATGTGTGTGTGTGTGTGTGTATATATATATATATATATATATATATATATATATATATATATATGTGTGTGTGTGTGTATATATATATATATGTGTGTGTATACACACACATATGTTTGTGTATATATACACACACACACATATGTATGCCTGTATACCCACACCTACATACACACACACACATCTTCATACTGCATGTTATATTTTGTGGTGCACGTACCAAATATCAGAATTAATGTCTAAAATGCTAAAAGCATGTTTAATTTATCATTTTACCAGCTCCTTTATAAGGTTATCTAGAGATAATAGTAGCAGACCACTCCATCTGACAACATTAGGCTTTACCTATGTATCTTTGGTATCCTTAATCTTTTAAACAGGGTCATTCGAGGAGCCAGCATGGTGCAGTGGTTTCCAAATCTAACTGGAACAGTAAATCTGGAAAGCCTGTAAGTATTTAAGCATTTTGAATTTTAGTTAGAACTGTGTGTGCACTTGTGCACTCAGTCGTGTGTGTGTGTGTGGGGGGGGGGCATTACATCTTGCGATTCAGTTTGGTTAACACATGATTACTCGCTATCAGAAAATATTTTAAGGTCCGAACATATTTAAATTTTCTTAAATGTTTGCAGATCACATCTGTCAACCAGTATGCAAATCGAGTCAGTAGCATAGTGCAGAATATTTCTGCGTTTTCTATAGCAGCATCAAACCTACATGTGGGAATGTTTGGGAAACCTCTTTGCATATCTTAATTAAGGTTATATAACTAACACATAAAGATTGCATGGCCATTAAGATAGTGGAAGAATGCATCAGAGGTAACTCTCTCTTCTCCTTTGAGTCTATAATATTAGTCTACCACCAAATGTTCATTGTAAACAATGCTTTCAGCATTTGTGAATTTTTTCAGGTTTAGAAGTATCAGTAATATGTTTTACAGCATCACTGGGGAAAAGTACATTTACCTTACATTCAGCCGATCAGGACTTTAGTGTCAATAGCTTCGACCTTGTGCACCACCTTACAAATGCATGCTTACTCTCACCTTGCACCTTACCTTGGAAAAGCCCCTTTCTGTAATGCTGCCATTACACAAGACAAGTTTAGTTTTACACACATACACCAACACACACACACACACACACACACACACACACACACACACACACACACACTCACGCAGCACTGAAGCTGTCTTCTTGCTTAATCCCAACCCTGAAATACTCACCTACACTCCCAGCTCTAACACCAACCCACTTACTTGTGCCTAAGAAGCGAATTGTTGGTAAAATAGGTTCATAGGTTCATAGATTATTACTAGGCTAACTGCCCTTGTGGGTCATTTTAAGCCTAGCCAACTACCCCATGTGAGAATCAAACTAACCTCCTTTTGATCTGTTGATATTTTGATACTGCAGTTTCCACGGTCTACATTATATCAGTTATATTTTTATGTAAACGCCAATACTTTCTACACATTTTTCCTGCATTAAATCACTTTTGTACCATTGCTTTGTGCTGGATTTTGTGATTTGTATTTATGTACATGAACATGTGTATGTATTTATATGTGCATGTGTGTGTGTGTGTATATATATATATATATATATATATATATATATATATATATATATATATATATGCACACACACATATATATATA